>NW_024081642.1:0-2040 GCF_003009895.1 Hyaena hyaena | reverse complement strand
GATATTTGTCCTTCTCTGCCTGACTTATTTCGCTCAGCATAACACCCTCAAGGTCCATCCATGTTGCTACACATGGCCAGATTTCATTCTTTCTCATTGCCATGTAGTATTCCATCGTATAGATAAACCACCTCTTCTTGATCCATTCGTCCTTGATGGACACTTAGGCTCTTCCCATGTTTTGGCTATTGTTGACAGTGCTGCTATGAACATTGGGGTACATGTGCCCTTATGCATCAGCACTCCAATATCCCTTGGATAAATTCCTAGCAGTGCTCTCGCTGGGACATAGGGGAGTTCTAGTGTTAATTTGTTGAGGATCCTCCACACTGTTTTCCAAAGGGGCTGCACCAGTTTACATTCCCACCAACAGTGTAGGAGGGTGCCCGTTTCTCCACATCCTCGCCAGCATCTAGAGTTCTCTGATTTGCTCATTTTAGCCACTCTGACTGGCATGAGGTGGTATCTCAGTGTGGTTTTGATTTGTATTTCCCTGACGAGGAGGGATGCTGAGCATCGTTTCATGTGTCTGTTGGCCATCTGGATGTCCTCTTTGGAGAAGTGTCTGTTCATGTCTTCTGCCCATTTCTTCACTGGGTTGTTTGTTTTTCGGGTGTGGAGTTTGCTGTGTTCCTTATAGATTTGGATATTAACCCTTTATCTGATATGTCATTTACAACTATCTTTTCCCATTTCTTCGGTTGCCTATTAGTTTTATGGATTGTCTCCTTTTCCTTGCAGAAGCTTTTAATCTTAATGAGGTCCCAACAGTTTATTTTTGTTCTTGATTCTTTTGCTTTTGGGGATGTGTCAAGTAAGATATTGCTGCGGTGGAGGTCAGGGAGGTTGATTCCTGCTTCTCTTCTAGGGTTTTGATGGTTTCCTGTCTCACATTCAGGTCCTTTATCCATATCGAGTTTATTTTTGTGTATGGTGTGAGAAAATGATCTAGTTTCATTCTTCTGCATGTTGCTGTCCAGGTCTCCCAGCACCATCTGTTAAAGAGGCTGTCTTTTTTCCATTGGATACTCTTTCCCGCTTGGTCAGAGATTAGTTGGCTGTATATTTTTGGGTCCAATTCTGACTTCTCAATTCTATTCCATTGGTCTATCTGTCTGTTTTTGTGCCAATACCATACTGTCTTGATGATAGATTTGTAGTAAAGGCTGAAGTCTGAGATGGTGATACCTCCGTTTTGGTTTTCTTCTTCAATATTACTTTGGATATTCGAGGTCTTTTGTGGTTAGTTTGGATAGTTTGTTCTAGTTTTGAGAAGTATGCTTGTGCCATTTTGATTGGGATTGCATTGAATGTGTAGATTGCTTTGGGTAGTAATGACATTTTAACTATATTTATTCTTCCTATTTATGAGCATGGAATGTTTTTCCATTTCTTTGTGTCTTCTTCAATTTCCTCATAAGTTTCTATAGTTTTCATCATGCAGTTCTTTCATATCCTTGGTTACGTTTATTCCTACGTACTTTATGGTTTCTTGTGCAATTGTGAATGAGATCAGTTTGTTGATTTCTCTTTCTGTTGCTTCATTGTTGGTGTATAAAAATGTAACCGATTTCTGCACATTGATTTTGTAGCCTGCAACTTTGCTAAATTCTTGGTTCAGTTCTAGTAGGCTTCTGGTGGAGTCTGCCAGGTTTTCTATACAGTGTATCATGTCGTCTGCGAAGAGTGAAAATTTGACTTCCTCTTTGCCAATTCTGATGCCTTTTATTTCCTTTTGTTGTCTGATTGGTGACGCTAGGACTTCCAGCACTATGTTAATCAACAGTGGTGAGAGTGGCCATCCCTGTCGTGTTCCTGATCTCAGGGGGAAAGCTCTCAGTTTTTCCCCATTGAGGACGATGTTAGAGAGGGCTTCTCATAGATGGCTTTTATGATGTTTAAATAAGTTCCTTCTATTCCACGTTTCTCGAGAGTCTTTATTAAGAAGGGATGCTGTAGGGTTTTTGGATGAGGGCAAGATGGCGGAGAAGTAAGGAGCTCCGTACTTGCACTCGCGCCCATACATCACACAGAAAAGAT